>NC_139975.1:13253154-13280904 GCF_963993115.1 Abramis brama
AGCAGCCATTAGAGACACTGTTTCACTGTAAACACGTATTTATACAACTGGTTGCTGGGGCACTAATCGAATGGAGATCGGTTAAGGTATCAGGAATAAAAAATGTTATATATTTATATCTTGACTTGTATATTTTCTGCATTTACTCCTCAAAGCACATACAAAAAAAAAAAAAACAAAGAAAAGGATGTAACAATTGAGTTTTGCCGTAGATATCTTTGGTTATTGCTGAGAGAGGAGAGAGCGAGAGGTAATAAGAAATACATTTTAAATAGTTAGAATTTTAAAGGGCTCCTATTATGCATTTCCACTTTTTCAACTTCAGTTAGTGTATAATGTTGCTGTTTGAGCATAAAAAAGATCTGCAAGGTTACAAAGCTCAAAGTCCACTCCAAAGGGAGATATTATATTTAACAGAATCCCGTTTCCAAGAACTACAATGAACAGCTAGTTTGGACTACAACGCGATGTTTTCAGGCTTTATGAAGTCATAATGTTCCTCATTTAAATAATCTCCACTCACCGAATACGCAAAACAAAAAAGGGTGGCTGAAAAAAGGTGGCTCAGCCTGGCTGAGCTGCGTTAGAGAAGACAAGTCAAGTCAAGTCAAGTATATTTGTATAGCGCTTTTCACAATACAGATTGTATCAAAGCAGCTTCACAGTATTAAATTAAAATAATACAACAAGGTTTGTTTCTAGTGGAATGTATTGATTGATAAAATTAAATTAAATATCCCCAAAATATCCCCAACTGAGCAAGCCAAAGGCAACAGTGGCAAGGAACCGAAAAACTCCATCAAGTGACCTAATGGTGACCTGAAACTCCAGCAGGTGACCTAATGGAGAAAAAAAAAAAACCTTGAAGACAGTGTTGTCGATATGTCAAAGAGACACTGTTTTTTCCACAACGTTTCCAAAACTCATTTGTTTGAGCTTCCTAATGCTGACGATCTTAGAGTGGTGAAAATGTATTTCAAACACTGTCACTGAACATTGTAACCCCAACGTGTATCTGTGCGCTGCACATTTTATGGAGAACAGCTTGTTTTATTAACAAAAAGATAGACAAGAGTAACTAACAACTACCAAATGAATGCCATGAGTGGTTAACGTCTCCTCCCTGAGGAGGGAAAGGAGACGTTACGTCAGTGACTGACGAATGGGGTTTCGCTTAAAAAAGCCTATCAACTTTGAGTATTACAAAACAAGCCAATGGCAAGGAAATGCCATGGGCCTGCGGAATGGTCTGCCATGGGTCTTGCATAGCGTAACTTCGCCCTACCTCGTGGGTATATAAGGAAGTACACTGGCAACATGCAGTTATGTTACCTGCTGAGGAGCCGAGACTGAACTCAGGCGGTTCCAGCGGTACAGCGGAAGTGGCAGGGAGATGTAACGTCTCTGTTCCCTCCTCAGGGAACGAGAGTTACATACAGTACGTAACCGAGACGTTCTCTTTCGTTCAGTCACTCCGAGTTACGTCAGTGACAGACGAATGGGGTTCCCAGTCTAATCACGCCACCTCGGCTGTCTTCCAGTGCCCTGCGTAAGTCTGAGCTCCCTGTCGTGAGACTAGCACGGATGAAGGACTCCTACTTAACACAGGAATACCAAGATACACTGGGAAGCATATCTCAGTGAAAATATGCAACACAATGCCTGCCCGAAGGGAGGACTTACAGAATACACATATGACCCGCGACCGGGCTGCATATGGAGAACACTGGGGTATACAGCCCGCAGGGTGGAATCTTTCAACCCCAGGGGTGGCAAGGTGGCTTGCCAAGGGAAAGACACATGCTCAAAGAGGCTTACAGTGGAAATACACATGTGGGGGTCGCCCAAGGGGGGAACCATGCACATGGAGGCACCTAGCCAACACGAAAGCTGCCACAAGCATAACTCTGGCTTTGACGTAACAGTGCTGGAGGAGCTCAGGGCTTCCCAGAGAATATTGCATGTATCCAGTCCGAGGAGTGGAATGGCGAGCAAGCGAAGACACCTGAGCAGATCCTAGTTACAAGCTACTTGAAGCGAGTACACGAGAGGACACTGGCTCTACTCTGAGATTGTAGAATCTCACGAATGTGTTAGGTGTCGCCCAGCCTGCAGCTCTGCAGATGTCTGTTAGCGAGGCACCATGCGCTAAAGCCCAAGAGGAGGCCACACTCTGAGTGGAGTGCGCCCGAACCTCAAGGGGACATGGTCGACCTTGCTGCTGGTAACCCAAAGTCCTTACCTTACACCCAAAGGCGGCAGCACAGCCGAATCTTCATCCTTGGAAGACTCCAGCCCACCTTGCGATGTGGCGATCGATATTGTTTCATCGTCTGGAGCCCCGAATGAGACACGAGGAACTCGCGATCGCACTCGGAAGACTCATGGGTTGCGGTGCACAAGAGGGGGGTGTGGCCCGAGGAAGCATCGTCGGCACGTTGTTCCACACCGCAACCCTCAGGTCACCTTGGCCACCAGCCAAAGTATCGCCTCTCGTGGAGGGGACTCTACCTCTAGTGAGGTCACGGAGTCTTGACCGCAGCACCGCGATGGTAAAACCATCAGATGGTAAAACGGAACGACCACACCCAGAAGTGCACGGGCAAGACATCTTTAAAAAGACATGCCACGTGCAAGCTGTTTTGTGAGAGGAAGCTCAGCAGCTGTGCTGATGCGCCCAGGAACAAACACACACGCTGTTGCAGACCACTGCACAGATCAGCAAGCAGGAATGTGAAACTCGCTGGATAACGCCGTCACACCAACACAGACTGGAGAGCTGCTCGTCTCGAAGAATCTCAAAGAAGACACTCAGAAACAGGCTTACAGGAGTGAAAAGGACCTCTTGGCTCCGAAGCAGAAACATAACTGCATGTTGAAAGCATACTTCCTTATATTCCCACGAGGTGGGGCGGAGTTACGCTATGCAAATTCCGCAGACCCATGGCATTTCCTTGCCATTGGCTCGTTTTGTAATACTCGAAGCGAAATCCCATTCGTCAGTCACTGACGTAACTCGGAGTGACTGAACGAAAGCGAAAGTGCATTATATTGATAAATGCAACTGATTGAGTTGAATTTTACTATGCAGTTACAATCATATTGAAAGAAAAATTGTCGTTTCTCTGCATTAATAAGGTAAAAAACCATAATCTGAATTAAACAGATTTAGATGATTTGTTCTTAACTGACATCCGTTATGTGAGATCTAATGCAAATTAGAAAATTCTAAACTCCTTGAGCACAAGGTTTTTGTCTGGAACATGCAAGAAGCCTTAAAGGTGAACGTTCTGAAGTTTGTGCAGAATATCCGGATAATCTGGAACACGCAAACAGAGGATTCCAGAAGAGAAGGTTCTTGGTGCAGAAAGCCCCAAAATTTCTTTCTTGCAGAACTTCCTTTTGTTTCTCTTTTAGGGCTTCAGAGATATAATTTTACAACAACAAAAACTAAAGTTACAACTTCTTTGTCTCAAAGAGAACTTTTTAATCCTTTCTGAGAAAGAGGTATTTGCAAATTGCAACCTTTCCGATCCAGCATTGTGATTGGCTGGTGTTGACAGTGTTAGCCACAGTATGGCCCCCTCTGGTGTCAGGGTAATGTGCATAGCTTAAAGTTCACAGGATTTTCCTATGCATAATTAATTTTCAAACCAATTCCAGATTAACCTAGGCAACAAGTCCAAACATGTAATGTCTATGTAATGTTGAACGTTCACCCATGCATTCACTTAATAGGTGAATTTGTACACGTTGTTATGTCACAAACCAGCACTGATTAAGTGTAGAGGATCTGCTCCATTTTGTGCCCATTTCGTGTAATAGAATTTGCTGTTAAGTCTGTGAAGATCTGTCCTTCGCTTGTGACTTCACCCATGAGCAAAAGGAATTTATGATCATTCACACTTGTGGATAAGAATGAGGGAGAACAAAGGAGTTCCTGTGATTGGGGTGGTCACTTTGTGTTGATAACCCTCCCTGTTCTCCACATAAAGTGTTGTTATCTGAAGGCAAATTAAGGCATCTATTTTGTTGTCCACAGAATCCCGATCAAATTAAAGGTAAACTTTTTCCACACATGGGGTGGAAGGGTGTTGCCATCATGTTCACTTTGCTGTATAGCAGAAACAAACTTTGTTGCAGTATTTTCCTGTTATCACTGTAAAGCTACTTTGAAACAATCTGTATTGTAAAAAGCGCTATATAAATAAAGGTGACCTGACTACATTTAATTTAACTTAATAGTTTTAGTTTTATTTTTCAGATAGACATTTATTTTTGTTGAAAGCCACATGTAACTGGCACAGAGTTTTAAACTCTTAGTTTTTTTGCGCTGTGATTGATTGACAGGTGAGAGGGTGGTCCTTTACTGTTATCCTGGAAGCATCAGGACACATTAGCGTTTACATGTTGTCACATTTCCGACTATCTCTGAACGTGGTTTGGATTTGATCAGAAAACACTTTAGCGCTGACCACTTGCTATCAGATCACTCAAAATGGATTTTAAAATCAGGTGTAAATAAATAATGATGTTATCCCCAGCAGGCACCAGTACAGTGGTGTGCAGTGCTCTTCTGAAAGTCCTCACTGTTTTTTTTTGTTAGTTTTTTTTTTTGTTCCAGTTTCACTTAATCTTTACACATTTTCAGGTTAAATAAATAAACATTACTTACGCTATCAAGAAGACAAGAACAACCAAAACAATTATATATGTATTTTTTTCTTAACAATGAATTTATTGTTCTATTTATTAATACTTTTATGCTTTTATAAAGTCACTAGTACTGCTCTCCTTCTTCACTTTCGTTGATTTTTTTTTGGCTTCACTATTGCCACCTAGTAATGAGGCATACATATCGTGTTACATTGATCAGCAGATGCCATTGGTCATTCTGTTTGTTTTTCTTTAGTTTTTAAAGTATTTTAATTATGAAACTCTCCGGTGAATATTAATTTTATTGAAGGGGTAGCGTTAGGGTAATTTTTAGTACCTGCACCTTTAGCATTGCAAGTGCTGAGACACAAGAAGACAGGATGGTGTGAGTGAAAGAATGAGGAGGACTTTATGCCACAGTGGTGTTTTCCAATATTGTGATTTGCAGACTTGCAGATATGGAATCCATTTTCCGATGTACTGGAGAGCAATTCTTTACCATCGCCTGATTTTTATCAGAAGCAAACGCTGCTTGAGGGTTTTCCTAAGGTTGTGTGGACATTGTGAGAGATGAGACTGCAGGGTCGATATGGCGCCACCATCCTGTCGCCAACATCCCACGTCCCCATGTGTGTGTTATCAGAGATGCATCAATTCTTAGGCGAAACCAAATCTGTGCAGATGGAACTTCACACATGCACGTCCACGTGCACAAACACGTACACACATAACAACAGATCACCTCCTCATAACACTCATCTGACTGTCAGGCTTTGCCTTATTATTCCATTTCGGATCAGTAACGACATGGGTTTCTTGTTTGCAGTCTGGCTTTGGTGATGAGATATTAAATTGCCTGCAGTCTAGAGCTCTCGCATGTCGCTTTATAATCTCTTACAAAACTTTATTTTGAGAAGTTTATTTTCATCATTCCTGAGGTTAGATCCAAGTTAGCTTGTCCCAAACTTCAGCTAAGTTTCTTTAGATTTGGCTGATGAGATTCATGCGTTGATGTAATATTCATTATTGATTGTGTAAGGCAAGTATCACTATTCCTATTGCTCAAATTGCTTGGAACTTATAATGAATGGCACATAGTTTGCTATGTGTGAACAGATCAAGTGAAAAGTTTGTATATTAAGCTAGTTTATAATTTTGTAAATTAATACAAGTTGCAATCAATATAGTGTTTTTTGTACACATCACATTCCGAATTACACCCAAAACTGTACATTTATGTATTTGTGTACACCTTTATCCAAAGTGCCTTACTGTAGGCTACATTGTAGAGTTGGGGTAGCCTACTCGAACTCGAGTCCAATATTTGAATGAATTCGGACTTGTCACGCACTCAGATGAATTTGTATTCGGACTTGACACGGACTCTGACATTTTAGACTCAGATATATTTTCGAGTACAGTTGAGTCCGGGCACTGGAGGACACAATATTATTCAAAAACGAAACGAAACCACTTGTGCCGTTTTAGCGTTGAGCATTGTAGCCAATCACAGACATGTATATTAAGCGCATGAACACAGTGGCATAGGCTATCAGAGGAGATATGCATCACCATGCGGAGAATTCGCTCAAAATGTATGTTCAGAATCAGCACTAGCTTTATCCTTTCGCAAATCCCCTCATAAACAACAAAGTCTAGACGCGATGTAAACATGAGAATGTGATAAGCAACATTTTGGCGTCTAATAATGTTATGATTTTTGTTACATTTACACTTTATTCATAAGTTTACATACACTTTGCAGAATCTCCAAAATATATATATATATATATTTTTTATAAGAATCAAAAGGATCATAAAAACATTGTTTCTATTTAATACTGCCCTTTATTTAATGGTTGTTCATGAGGAAAAATCCTCCAGCTCCTGCACAATATTTGCTTTTTCAGCATTTTCTGCATATTTGACTCCTTACCAGCAGTGACTATGATTGTGAGATCCATCTTTTCACACTGGTGACAACTGAGGGACTCATACACAACTATTACAAACCCTGCAAACATTTAGTGATGCTCAAGAAGGAAGCATCCGTTAAGAGCCAGGGGGTGTAAACTTTTGAACTGGATCATTGGTGTAAATTGTTCTTGCTTTGTAAAAATTCATTAATTAATTTAGTCCTGCTCTTCAGAGGCTAAATAAGATATTAGCATGTAAAACAAAATAAGAAAAATTTAAACATCATCTTGCTCAAAAGTTTACCCCTGGCTCTTAATGCATCGTGTTGCATGCTTGAGCATTACCTTGCAGATTCTGAAAGATGTACAATAGGTAGATTGTCAGTGTCCTCTTTGCTACGCAATATATTCACTGTGTGAGAACATGTGGAGTGAGAGCGGAATGGCTTGTCGGACGTAGCAACAGTAACTAAGAGGGGCGGGTCTTTGTGAAAGGTCAGTTTCAAATAATTCAAATCTTTGTGTCCTCGGCCAGACTTGACTCGGGCTCGGATGTTAAGGACACGGATTCAAGTCCGATTCGGCCCTCTTTGGACTCGGACTTGAACTCGGACTCGATTGTTAAGGACTTGGACTCGACTCGGACTCGACAAAGGTGGACTCGGACCCAACACTAGTACATTGCATTCAATGTATACATTTCATCGGTTCATTTATTCCCTAGGAATCGAAACCATGACCAAAATCTAACTGCGATTTTTCTGATAAAAATGGTATTTGCAATGAATGAATAACTGAATTAATGAATTAATTAAAACTCTAGGTTTGCTTGTAGGGCTGCACTTTTTGGTCAAAAACTATGTATCAATATGACTATAAAACATTATTATTATTATTATTATTATTATTATTATTATTATTATTATTATAGAAATATTACACAATAAGAAATCTTACAATTGCAATACTGACTGTAAAATTTAAAGAAAACAATATAATAATTATTTTATTTTACAGTGCAACTGTAGAATTACAATACTAACATTTATGGCTGTCTTAATTTCTTTCTTTTTTTTCACTTCACTCTGAAACGCAGCGGATTTGTTTATTTATTTAAGCTGCAGTCCGTAACTTTTGCCGCTCTAGCGGTTAATAAACAGAACTGCATGCGTCATGCAGAAGAACATGACGCATGACGAGTCATGCAAGTACTGGGCTACTCCGCAGCCGTGCCGATCCGAACCATTCAAAATAGTCCGGATATAAACACTTATTATAGGTGTACCGTAGTGATTCAGGATAAGAAAAAAACACGGTTTGGAAAATGGATTCATGATGTACTCGCTTATTATATAAATATTGTAAATTTTGAGCACAAAAAAAGTTACGGACTGCAGCTTTAAATAGGGGTCGAAATGCAAATTTGATTTCGATTAATCATGCAGCCAGATTGTCTGCTCAGAATGAAATGCATTTAAAAAATCGAATTCTACAATATGGATATGGATTGGATCAAATGTCATGTGTTTTTTACTGTTCAGGCAAACGACTAAACAATATCTTATTCTGCTTTTTGCTTTGGTTCTTTCCAGCATGTCTTGTTTATGTGCTGTTTTTCAACATGATTGCTCCTAGAAAGGAGCTTTAACCATGTAGATAGAATGTATAAGTATTCTCTCTCTCTCTTTCTCTCTCTCTCTCTCTCTCTCTCTCTCTCTCTAAACATGGGTTATTTTTTATCCTCCTGCAATCAGAATAGAGTAAAATAGTCGGATGTTGTGGAATCATCCATACAGTATGTGTGTCATTGCTTTGCTGTTTTGCTGTTTTCAGTGAACGAGAGGCTGTAATCACATACTGGCTATCCTTAAGATGTGAAGAAAACTTGCCTAATTGTTGCCGCATCACAAACAATGGAGAAAAGCAAACAGAGGGAATGAGAGAAGAGTAGAGATAAGAAATTCGGAGCAGGAATTGCCTTGGTGCCTCACTATGCTTATTAGAATCCTGGGCTCATTACAACTGCCCGCACTTTTGTAGTCTGTGATTTTGAGGAACTACGGTGTCTGCATGCTGATTGAAGTGGGTTGGATTAAAGTCGAAAATAGAAGAAACCTCTCTGATGCTGGTTGTGTAAAACCCAGGGAGATGTGAGGGTCAGTGTCTGTTTAAGGCTCGAGAATCATTAGACTTCCTGTCAGTGTGGCGTGTGATTGATTGACAGGCTAGCTGTCCCGTCACGCGCTGAGTGAAGTGAAGGAAGAGGGGTTAGGTCAAAGAGAGGAGGCCTGCAGGTAATAAGATCAAGGCCAGATAAAGCCCTCACTGCAAGTGTATGTGGAGGTGTGCTGTCAATCATCAACTTCTGTATAGAGTTATAACAGGTTTCATATGCTTATATGAAGTGCAAAGTTAGGTAATCTGGTTGTTTAACCAATTTGAATGCATCCAAATTTTGCTAATGTAGTCATTTAGTCCGGCAGATCTCAACTGGTGGGTCGTGACCAGTGTTATTTTAGTACTTTTTTTTATACTATAATAGTATTTATTAATATTTTGAACTATAGCTTTCATTTTATATGTTCAGCTTTCATTTTAATTTTTTGGTTTACGTTTTAGTAAATTTGTTTTTAGCTTTTGTAATTTTTATTATTATTTCTTTCTATTTAATTTTCTAATGCTAAATTAGCTAATAAAAAAACAGCAACTATACCACCTAAGAGAATTATGACCCTGACAAAATTAAATATAAGTTACGTCTGGTGCTGTGTTTGTCACCACTTGATGTACGATATACAATCTGTGTCATTATGCAAAACAGGCAGAGAAGCTCTGATTTAGCTGATTTTGACTGAAATTAGTAATGCATCTATTATGGTATGCATCCCTGCTTAGACTAACATTACAATTCATATTCCTTTCAAAGCTTATGCTGCTGCTTATTGGCGATGCTGATCTTCAACCAGCTTGCTTGCTTGTCAGTCGAGGTTTTTTTTTAGCATATTATTTTCATTTATCCTATAGGGACACCAGCATATGCATAACACAACATATGCCCATCTATATTTTCAGAGTGCATAATTCAATATACAACTAATTTTGTTGCATTTTTCTACTGCTCTCATATCTCTCAGATACACCTCCATGGCATCTATTTCTGTATTATCTTTGCACTAAGCATTCTGTAAAGTTACTATTTAAATAACAGTCTAATTAGCTCTGTGGTTTCTACTCAGCTCTATGACAGTGTGTGACTTTTGCCATCTGCACCAGATTTCACCAGTTGTACCCGCCGCTTCGGTCCAAAGCTACTTACTTTTGCCTGAAGCAAAAAACAACTGAACAAATGTAAGTGTATCTTACAATCGTTCTCTTTATCCCCTGTGTTCTATTTTCAGTCCCAAAATAAAATGGCTTCCATCAATGAAAGTGAGGAACCTATTCTATTAGTGCCCAGACATGTTAGAACATTAAACTCTCATAATGCTTAACTATATCAGGGATTTATTTTCGTCCGCTTCAAATGACTCCCTAGGTGAGCGCTCAAATAATGTGCACAAGCGACAGAGAACTGAAATAGAGTGAATATAGAAAAGCAATAACACTGCGTTCCTTCAGAAGCGAATTAGATTTGCTGCCTTGCTCTTTCTCATAAGTGTAATGAAGTCTTCCCCTTCCTTTAAGGTGTGTGTGTGTGTGCACCCTGAAGTCTGATAGAGTTATAGATAAATAGGAAATGGCAGGGCAATGTGTTTTGTATGATCAGAGGCTGAGGTTTTAGTCTACCTCCTGTCTCTCTGCTGCAGCTGGAAGCAGACTTTCGGTGGGCCCTGCTCCAAGATATTCAGTGGCGTTGGACCAAAAGAACACAGAGTCAAACAATGCACTTCAGTACAGGAGAATCTACAATATACTCTTTCAAAGTACTGAACATAGTACGTAGAATGCATCATCCAGAAAAAAACTACTTTGGTTGACAAAATTAACTATCCAAAACTGCTATTATGAACATTTCAGAAGGGTCACCCAAATAACTACTTCATTTGAACAAGTGAAGCCTGTTTGGTGTTTTACATTTTACAATACTATATTTAAATTGATATGTTTCTTGTATATTTTGTTTGTTATTTTTATGTTGTAATAATATATATTTAGATAAATAATTGGTTACGTTACAATAAGGTCTCATTTAGTAGCATTAGTTAATGCATTAACTAACATAAACTTACAATGAGCAATATATTTTTACAGCATTAATTAACTTTTGTCAATGTTAGTTAATAAAAATGTTCATGTTAGGTAACAGTGCATTAAGTAAGGGATAATGTATATCCAGCTGGTTGTTATTGCAGAATAAACCCCAATAGAGTGATCGGGACTTGCATCACCCTGAACAACCTGCTGGATGTACATTATCCCACTTATTACACATCTACACGGCACGGACACCACCATCTCCGGCACGGACACCAATGTTTTCGGCACGGACACCACCATTTCCGGCACGGACACCAATGTTTTCGGCACGGACACGAACGACTCTGGCACGGATACCACGGACACCACCGTATCCGGCATGGACACCACACCACCGTCTCCGGCACTGACACCACACCACCGTTTCCGGCACGGAAACCAACGTCTCTGGAACGGACACCAACGACTCCAGCACGGACACCAACATCTCGAATTATGAAAATCGAATTATTGATATAAAAAATGTACATTGTTACTAGTAGCAATTCAATTGTTGATATCAAGAATAGATATTTCGACTAGCGACAATTAAATTCTTGATATTGAAAATAAAGGATTTACTAGTAAGAATTGTATTTCTGATGTGTGAAAAAAATAGATTAATTAATATCAATGATAGACTATAGTAAAAAAATTTAAAAATAAAAAAATGCTGCGTGCACCATCAGATTGCAGCCAGCCTGGTGCTCCTTCTGAAGGAGTCCTTCCGCATCAAATCAAAACGTAATATCACAAACACTTTCACAAACACTCTTCCCGACGTTATGTTCTCAGTCACGGTTCTCCATCTGATTTGAGTGCATCTACGCCGGTTCACTCTTGCAGACAAAGTCCTGCATTAATCCAGTAATGTGGGCTGGTGTGGCTACAGTGCCAGTCCGCCCCTGACAATTGCTGTTCTAGCCAGAGCAAGTGGATGTAGTGGAGTTAAAAGTCAAAGGTGGAGTAGGCTAATGTCAAATTTACATAATTGTGGTTGTGATTTATTTCTGTTGTCTTCAGCCATTTTTATGTTTAAAATTACATTGTGAAAAACAAGGTTGTGTATTTTAACATAGTATCATCATCATATCAGTGTAGATGTAGATGGACCGAAATAAAACCATTAAAATATCAAGTAAATAAGTATTGTGATACTTGGTGCCATAGTGACACTCTTGTCCCAAAAATGATTGCTATACCACAATACTCAATATGTTGTCCCACGGTGAGTCATTTTTCCCTGTTGCACCTACACAAAATTTGAGGGTTCCCCCACCTGCCAAATCAAATTTTAACCACTGTATAAAAGCACAGCTATGATTCCAAAATGAGTCTGTGTTTCTGAACAAATAGTTTGAATGAATGATTCAATGATTTACTCATAAAGTAAAACATTGCTTGTTTCGTTCCAAAATGAATCCTATATCACACAATCACTCTCTCACACACACAAACACACACATACACACACACACTAGATTATTCTCTAAGTGACTTCTCTGTGATGACTGAACAAGCTTTACATGGGAGGGAAATTTTTTACAATGTACGAATACATTATGAGTTCTGAGATGCATTTTTTTGAAGTCTGGTGTAACATTTAGTGCAGCATTCATAATCTTGTTTCGTGCCTGTTGCCATTTCCATCAATAATTCTCTGTTTAGTAGCAGTTTGATAAAGTTCTTTTAGGAGCAACACTGCAGATCTGAAATAGATCTGAGTACACATTTTGCCATTGATAAGTGACATCTCTGCTTCCCCACTCTAGAGAAACACCAGCTGCCACTGGTGAACATCTATGCTTGATTTCATGAAGGCAAGCTTTAAGAGCAGCCTGCTTTTGATAAACTGGATTAAGAACTCAGTTTTGAGCTTGGTTTCAATAATATAACCAGTCTGACAAGAGATCCAAGAGCTTCAAGACAGATGGGAGTAGTTTTAATATAGACTACATTGCCCCAAATTCCAAAATATATTTAGTGTTTGAATTGGGCTGCAAAATTTGCAATGCTAATACATTGTAATCCTTTCTAAATGTTGTCTTTGTGGTGTATGCAGGGGCTTATTGCACCTCAGATTTTGGACAACCAGTAATTACCATTATTACCCAGGAATAAAAGATAAGCCTACAGTTCATTTAACACATTCTACATGTGTTCAATCATTATTTATGAAAAAATCAGTTACATGACAGCACATTTGCAACAATCGTTTTATTCTTTTAATTTTCAGTGCTTTTGCTTGTCCTGTTTTTCGCAGTCATCACACTTGCAGCCTAAATCAAAATGTAATGACAGCATCAGTCAATCAACTAATCAGTGAAGCAATAGATTAACCAATAATTTATTTTCTCTGTAATGGGACAGGCTCAAAGCAGGAGTACAGGGGATCAGTTCTTCATAACAAGGCTTTAATGTTAGTCTTCTAAAGAAACCAGTTTATTAATTGCCTCACGCAGATCACACATACACCCCAATACCCCTTGTCACATGTTCAAACGAGATGGATTCCTCTTTAGGCTGCACTGCTCTCACTTAGGGGGAATCAATGGCCTGTTTTCATTTTAATTAAAAAATTGAAACAAATGTTTGCCTCGCCAGCTGTCTTTACCTCCCTCGAGTCTCTGCTCTTCTTCTTCTGTCTCGCAGATTCGAGTGCATAATCAAAAGACTCGACAGTCGAAGAAATGCCTTGTGTCCCGTTGCCAGTTTCCTAAAGTGAAACAAAGCACCGAGAAGGGAGACGATGAAACTGTGATTTTTTAATATTACAGTCTGATGTGAATCAACGATGCAGCACTCAAGAACAGGAATTCTATTAATGGCATTATAATGCATCTGTTAGTTCTGCAATCTCAGGACACAGGAACATTTTTTTTATGTAAATACAATCCTTAGAGAGATGCTTTAGTCATTAAATATTGCTTCCTGAACGGGGCTTCCCTGTAACATTGATGACCTTTCTTTTTTTTTTTTTTACTTTGTCAATAACAACGAAGACAAGACAACAACAACAAAAAAATGCACATCAAGAATGATTTTAATTAAAACATTTTGTCGACTAAAATATAAACTAAAAATTGGATAATGAATAAATAAAGCATAATTAAATTTTAAATAATAAATGTTTGAATATTTGGATCAATTTTGCACTTTCTAGCCAATTAAAATATAATTTCTGTCAACTAAAACTAGATGCCAAAATTAATAAGATATTAACAAAATGTTGACTAAATTTAAATTATTCTTTATCACAAGAAAAAAATATGGTTAAAAAAATTCTGCATTTAGCCTATAAACAAAAAAAGAGATTTTTGTAAGTATGAATTCCTCCTCAGTAGTCAGTCATTTTCGGTTATTTGCCATCATGCCACACAAGTTGCAGATATATTTTACATTCCAAGTAAAAAAATCTGAGTGATCGCAGCCGGGTGCCCCCAGATTGAAATAACTGGCCTGAACTGAGGCGGTTGTAACACAGTGAGTGTAATTAAATGATGGCTGGCTGCATCGATGGCCAGGAGAGGCTATTAGATGCACTGCTTAATGCGAGTGGGCAAATCCAATTGGCGTATTGATCCGGCACTTACAGATCTCAGCAGCTTCACATCCTGACCTTCCTTTCATTCTCGGACCATTACAGTCGCCAGGAAAAGATTTAGTACTGTTCAGAGAAAGAGAGAGAGAAAGAAGCTGGAGGGCAGGAGGGAAAAATGACAGGTATGGGGGACGGGTAGAGAGATTAGTAGCGCAAGATTAGAAAAAGAAGCCATGAGAGTGAGAAAGCAACAAACAAACGAGAATAGAGAAACCGAACGAGCGATTCAACCCCCTCTCACCCCGGTCTGGAAATCAATGAGCATTTCGGATTGGAGAATCACTAAATGTAGCAGTGCCACACTCTCGCAGGTCTTTGAGCCAAATGAGCCCCAGGCTTTGAAGATGGAGGGCCGTGTCCTGAAACCAGCAGATAGGAGCCAGAGAAGGGACTTATCAATACTGTGCATTTAGGGACTTTCTGAGGGTGGTCAGGAGAGAAGAAGGGACCAGAGCAAATGTTCCTCATCGATTTCAGACACACTCACTGGAATAACAGCAGGGCCCCAGTCAGGCATAATTATACTAGCTCATTTTCTGCTTCTTTCATGCTGAGCATTTTGTTTGGTCCTATCTGTTGTTTTCTTTAACCTGTCATCTCTGTTGCGGAGATTGGGTTTCCTGAGGGCAGATGGGTAGACGAAGGTAATCTATATCAGAGCAGAGTGTCTGCTTAGAGGCAGCTGTTATTCCCCAAAGGATGATGCCAGACACGGGCACTTATCATTTTGTTTGTTTTTTTGTTTTGTTTTTAAGTAAATGGTTTTTTTAGTAGAATTTTAATAGAAACAGTTTAAAGATACATTTTTCTAATGGAATGTTAAAGTTTATTTAAAGTACTGTGTAATTTTTGCCTTTCTAAAGGGTTTTCCAAACACAAAAATAAACACTCTTAAACACTCTTCCCATCTACCATTGGTCAGATAAATAGGTGGCCCCACCCCCAAACTCACACCATTGGTTGAAACACTTTTGCTGTTTTTGGCGGATCAGGATGTTCAAACAAATAAACAGTAAATTTTAATAATGTATAAACTTTATGAGTGGAATCATTTGGCTTGCTGAAGAAAAAAAGTATTTTAACATTTAGAATTTAAAGGGATGTATGCATTTAATTGGTTTGTTTAATAATTTACTGCATTAGCTGTGTTCGACAGATGATTATCAAAGAAGCCACATTTTTATTTGTTAGAGTACAATGGCCACATATTCTTCAGCTTGCTCTGGGAAATTGTTATTTTGACCTGAACTTCTTGAAGACCAGGAGCCTGAAAGTTTAGAAAGAAAGATAGCGAAGAGACTCCTTTATTCTCTTCTCTCTCAATGTTCCCTCAATCATTGTGAAATGTGTAAGGAGGGCAGCAGAAGTCGACAGAGGTCAAAAAAAATTGAAGGGAGGGAGGCAGAGCAGTGCATGATTAAATTAATAAGGAATAAGAAAGAGAGAGCGCTTCTCATCACGCCTTTCTCTTCTCTCTTTTTTTACCCAACCACATAGAGTGTTCCTCACAGCAACTTGACATATACTCCCTTTGATTCTTTTCTCACCCTTCCATGCCAGACAACCTTTCATGGAGTGGACAAAGATGAAAAGAGAAACAGATGAAGGAATAAAAAGGTGGCTGGTATGAAGATAAGCTGATCTAGAGACGAACGAACACAGAGGAGTTCAATCACCATCTCATCTAGTCTGAATTGGCAGAACATAGATGGACATGTGCATGTGTGTGTGTGTATGCATATTTTGCTTTCATCACTAAATTCATCTCATGAATGTAAGTGTAAAGAGAAACCTCACCACGGTCAGTTTACATTTATTCCTCAGCAGATGCCTTTACCCAAAACAATTTACAAATGTGCAAAAAAAGTGCAAAAAGGGTAGTTAGTCAATCAAGTATGGAAGCCTGTTCCCACCTTAGAGTTTAAAAAAGTAACTTTATTAAAAAAGTAACACTATTGTGTTAATGCTCACAATTGTGACTTTTTTCTCATAATTGCAATCTGCACCTCACCATGTGACTTTTTTCTCCCAATTGCAACTTTATTTCTAACAATTTAGACTTTGTATCTTACAAATGTAACTGTTTCTCACAATTTTAACTTTATGTCTCCCAACTGTAACTGTGTATCTCACAATGTGACTTATATTATATCTGGCAATTATTACTTTGTTTCAAACACATACTAATGCCAAGTTTATATCTCACAATGTGACTTTATATCTCACATATTTGACTTTACCTCTACAATGTGTCTTTATTTTACACTTTGTCTCACATTTACCTTTATTGTTTTTTTGTTTTTTGTTTTTCTCTGAGGTGGAAATAGGGCTGCTGGAAGAGATGTGTCTTAATCAATTTTTTTGAAGATTGCAATGTTCGTTTGGGTGAAGGTTGGGTGAGTTCCACCACAAAGGAATAGTGAATGTGAAGGTTTCGGAAAGTGTCCTTGTACCAGGCTGCGGTAAGAATTTGTTTTCAGGGCTTACATAAGTCGTGGTTGAACCATGGGAAAAGAAAGTGACCTCACTTTTCCACCTTGTGTTTTTCACAGTGTGTCTTACACATTCAGTCAAATGCAATGTACTACACATTACCCATTACCCCTTGTGTCTACACAACCTCAGAAATCATCTTTCACATTACTGAAAGCATGCAAGATTAATGTGTCATCTCCTGGCCTTCATATAAAACCATATGAATGAACTTTAATATTAAATAGGTTTGCCTTAGGGAGATGAACCGCTCTTTGCTTAGTTGTCCTTATATTCTCTCTCTCTCTCTCTCTCTCTCTCTCTCTCTCATTTTTTTTATTTCTCCCTCCCTCCCTTTCTGATGACTTATTGCTGTTACAATGTGAGAGCCACTTTAATTTGTCCAGTGTTCATGGTGCCATACATTCAGAAATATGGCTTCTCTGAGAGGGGAAAAGCATTGTGGGAACATCATGCACAACACAATGGTGACAGTTCATTTGTAACCCCCTTTGCCTCATGCTATTAAATGCAGACAGTGTGACTCCTTCCAATAAGGCTTCTAGTTTAATTAGTTCTTCAGGTTATCTGAAAATGTATGAATTTAAGATTTAGAGGATACTCATTTATTAGGTCACCTCTCAGCACAGAGGCCTGCAGGACTTTCTGACCTCTGAAAGCAAAGATCAGGCTCTGTATGGAGGTCACTTATTGCACCCTGTCAGATGACAAGAATGATTTATTGTAGTAGCCATTCATTTAACCAAATATCAGAACATTTTATATTATTCGTTTGATTAGAGTGTTTTGTACCGTTTGACACTCATTTGCTATTGATGATTTGCATATGAATGAAATGTATAAATACAGCGATAGTTCACCCAAACATTGACACTTAAAATCCATATATCACAAAGAAAGAAAGTCATGTTTGGAATGACATGAGCGACTAAAACTATTAAAAATCATTTCTGTTAATTGAAATAAAGCTGAAATAAAATAAAATATCAATATTAGATGAAAAACTAAGAAAACTTAGAAGAAATATGCATATTTCTTCTAAGTTTTTCATCTAATATTGATATTAGTATGCTGATATTGAGCATGCTGTTAAAGAGTTTGAGAACTGCCATGAGCAAAATAAATAAATAATGATAATCGAATTGAATTATACCCTAGTGGTGGTGTGTGGATATGTAGATATGTAGTCTATAATGCATTTATACCTCATGAACGCTGGGCAATTAACATGTCCAATACAATACACTATATATACTTACATTTATTTAGCACACCATAACACTTCTTTACATTCCCTTACATTTGTATATAACATACCTGTACATATATTTTGTATTTTTATTTTCTGTATCTTGTCGCTGTCATTCTGTCTGTGCTGTGGAAGCTTCTGTCACCAAAACAAATTCCTTGTATGTGTAAACATACTTGGCGATAAAGCTCATTCTGCTTCTGATTATGATTATGGAACACACAAGGTCATTACTTTTGTGAAATACAGATTTAATGACTTACTAGAAAATGTACCTCAACTTTATAGCAATTTTCACAGTAAAAAATAGAGGTATATTTACTGGTCATGTGATTTTGTCGCGCAATGAGGTGACCCAATCCACATAAAAAAAGAAAAAGAAAAGAGCTTTTGATAGGTTACTAAAATGGCAGGAGTCTTAATCTCATGTGAGTGTGCAAAAGATTGAATGCAACTTTAAAACACTATGGTGAATAATTAATAGATATCATCATACTTTCCTAAGTTCATTAGGTACATTAAGACATTTGTTTTGTTTTCTGTTTTCTGTTTTCTGAAATATGTTTAAAATTTGCAAATGAGGTATTATCCAATTAAATATGCACTATTTTGCACGAATGTTCCAGAAAAAGAATATGAATATTGGATAAAGTCAGGTTCAAAAATTATTGTTTTATTTTGCTGACAAAGTTTTTATAGGCTTTTACACAGGGAATTTTGGATGTCTCTTTTTTTACACGCCATACATCAAAAATATTGTCAACAACCAGAAGAATATACATTTTAACCATATTTTCATGAAACAAAATGTAAAATGTATATCAGGTGAATGTGTTAAATGAACCTGAATAAAACTGGAAAGTTTGCTGTATGTAAGTGCTACTGAAGGATTTCTGCAGGACACAACATTCATTTTGAGAAAGCAGCCTTTAAATATGTGTATTGTGAATGAAATCTACAGACACAAATAGACACAAATTTTCCCTCCTCTAATCTGTTATGGAAGCACAATAGCCCAAAATTTCAAAATTGACCTGTGACCAGAAAAAAAAAACCCTGTCTCGGTTACGTATGTAAACAAAGTTTTGCCTGTAGTGTCTTGCCTTAAGAATATTTTGAACATACAGTATGACATGTAGATTTCTAGCATCATTTGTCAAAGGCTGAAAATTCATATTAATTCCACTCAAAACATGAAAACTTTATTGATGATCAAATGAATCATTTGGATTTTACAGGAAAAAACAAGTGAAACTTACTGATAGCTTTGTGAGTTATTGCAGAAAGTGCGTTTGTTTTAGAAACTTTGTTCTTTGTCATTCCTGTGTAGTTGAATATTAGGTGACAGATAAGTCATTCATTTTGACATAACTAGACCACACGCCAGACTGACACATTCAGCACTGAAGAGAGAGAAAGAGAGAGAGAACACACAATTCCATAATCCATACATAATTAACATGCTGCCTGTAGAAATATTTGAATATTTGTATTGTATTTGAAGATAAGTTTGTACAGCCAAATCAAAGCAATTTGTACAATATTACCTTGCCAAATTGCACTGTGCAATATTTGGTATTATATATTTTTTTTTTTCATGCTGCATGTCGAGACACTATCACTAATCCAAATGTCATTTTCATGAATACAGATGACTAAAATTAAACCTTGCACACTCAGGGTCTGAATCAGTAACTGTTATACCAGGTAGGCTACAGTATACAAGCAATTCACTAAACCCTTCTAGAAAGTGTGGTGTAGCCTCTTGAGGGGGTTGGTTTATCCTGTGTGCCAAAAATTCTGAATAAATACATGTGAATGCACTAAAAATATACAGTCCATGTCCATGGAGAGAGACATGGCTGGCTGTCATATCAGGCAGCTAGCCTTAACTGTCTGGTCTGAGAGAAGAGGTAACATATCTGAAACATAGGGGTTTTGGTTTAACCTCGCTTTAGTTCCCACAAACACCGTAGGCTATGTCCTTTCCAATGCCCTGTGATTAACGGTTACTACTCCTGGCTCGGGTTAAAAGTGTGTTAAATGTGCTGTTCGATTGCTTTGTTGTTATCCGCAGGTTAAAGCACATCTGCGTTCCGACTCTGGAAACCTTGTAGTGTGCCGTAGGCTAACGGCTCTATGGAGACGCTCACTGAGCAGAATTATCACAGTAAATACAGACGCTGAATTTTTATTGTCTCATTATGATGAGTCACCGCCTCGACTGAATAACGGACGAGCCGCGTAGCGTGAATGGGCAGTTTCAGGACACACTTTAATAATGCTAGCGTCATTATGAAGTGAATGTTCTGCAGAGCATCAATTTTACTGAATAGCTAAAAATCACCTAACCTGAGGAAATGAAATATCAGTTGCAAAGCGAGTAGCATTACACAATATTTTTGCTCTATTGCTCTATTGATCACACTATTTTTCTAGGTCAGCAGCGGCCAGGGGGTCAGAAGGGCCTGCATGGTTAGCTCTGGGATGTGCTTACCTCAAATAAAATCAAAAGGGTTGTTAATGGACACACTTGCAAAAAAAGACCGTTGCTGTCAACAAAGATAAGTATTCATTTTCGCTTCAAAAAGCGATTCTGAGTACCAAAAGTATGCATGGGGAAGCTTTCCCTTAAGCTTTCCCTTATTTATTTGTTAAGACAGATTTGAAGCAGCTGAATATGTTAGCTTGCTAATGCGACGTGAGGAGAAAAGGTAAACACAAATGAACAAAGAGCAGGGCCCTGTGAGGCCTTGCAACCTTCATTCGCCTTCCATCTGGACTAATAAAACTTTGCTGTGGTAGTTTGAAGCGAATATTCTTTAAAATGGGAAATAGAAAGTTTGCAAAGGCACTCATTGTTTGAGTTGTGTGTCATTTCTCAATAAATGTTTACCCACCCCTTACGAAAAAGAAGTATACTTAAGTAATGTTCAAGTATATTTTTAAGTATACTTTATGTAGTATACTAATATCAGTGTGTACTTGTAGTAAACTCGTAAGTGTACTATTTCAATACTGCTTGGGACTAAATTGGCCCACTTTTAGTTTATAAAAGTATACGTTTAAGTGTACTATAAGTGTAAGAGTAGTAAACTACTTAGTTTACTATTTTAATAGAAGTAGTAACTTTTTTAGTTTATGTAAGTACACACTGAAGTGTACTCAGTAAACTACTAGTTTAGTAGTATATACTGCAAATAAATTTGAAGTTTTCTTTAAGTGAACATAATATACTTATAGTTTACTATATATTATATTTGCACGTGCAGTATACTACTATGTTCAAATGTAGATATTATTTTTATACTTGAAAAATACCTTTAACTGTAGGCTACTTAAATTATTATTTTTTTAATTATTAGCTTCATGCATCCTTTTTTATCAACACTTGAATGTCGGTAAGTTTCATAAAGAAAGGCAACATTTTAAACAAAAAAGTTGAGAAAATCATTTTTGTCAAAGACTACACCTTGATCCGATTCAGAACGATGATCAAAACCATCAAAACACAGATGGAGTAGATCGAGTCCAACACCCCCAAAGCTTCACAGTCGTTTTCTCTTCATGGGTTACGCTTCATTTCATTTGGTAACATTAAGCAGTTTTGATTTACACGCTGTTTAATGTTTTATGATCACGTTATTTTACATTTGAGTTAGCAATCTTCTATCACTTGTTTCAGCTTCTTCTTCTCCTGTGTTTTGTTCCAGAGATTCTGTACTAGAAGATGTGTCATAGCGCCCCCTACCATATAACAGTGAAAACATGGATAGCTGGAAAATTCAGTCAATGGTGGGGAAAAGTAGAATTAGAGTAAATTCCTATGTACACCAGTGGACTAGCCTACACACAAATTCAGATATACAGAATTAGAAACATATCTGTTTTATATCAATATTCTAATCAATAATTTCAAACAATGTAAGTTTCATAAGACTATATGAAAAACTATGTAAAAAAAAAAATGTAATAGGCTACTCGATTAAAAGAGTTAACACAACTACAAGCCACGTATACTTTGAATACTTAATTATACTTTTAAGTAAATCTCGATCAAAAGATTGAGTACTAGTACAGGCCAAATATACTTGGAGTTTTCTCTCAGTAAGTCAAGTACACTTCATTTCTGAGAAGTACATAAAGTATATTTTTGAGAAGTATATAAAATGTAGACTGAAAGTATATTTTCTTATTTTTAGTTTAAAAGAAGTATACTAATAGAACACTTGAATAAACGTATTTTTTCGTAAGGGACGCAGCATAAATATTGAGTTACCACATGCATGTGGGATATAAACTTTAATACTAAGTTATTATAAATGGAGGCAGAATCCAAATGAAGAATTATGTTATTATATCTAAATACATGTGGTGGTTCTAAATTTCCCTCCATTGTGCCAGTTTGTTTGTTTTGTAGCATAAATATTCAACAGAAAGGCATTTTTAGAGAAATAAATAGCTAAATTATTGCAATTAAAAGAAAAAGGTTTATTCTCACCTAAAATACTCCTGAAAATGTGAAATTTTAGGCTCAATGTGTTAATTTAAAATCAAGATAACATTTACAGCAAGGTGTTACAAATCTAAATGTATTCAGTCTCATGGCACTTTGCAATGCACTGCATTTTGCATATAAATGTAAGAAAGTTTTATACAGCGTCATGTTCAATGCATTCTCATCCCCAAATCGTCACTTTCCGTCACTTTCAGACATTCTTCAATATCCGACGCACAAAGCACCCTTTAGCGTCCATATGAGATGCTTCGGTTATGGGTAGGTTTAGGCATCATGTAACTGACGCTTTCGAAAGTTCGTCAATATCCGATGCACAAAGCACCCTTAGCGTCAATATGAGACGCTTCGGTTATGGGTAGGTTTAGGTCTGTGGTAGGGTTATGCGTCTCATATGGACGCTAAAGGGTGCTTTGTGCGTCAGATATTGAAGAAATTTTGAAAGCGTCAGTATATGACGACTTGGGATGAGAACGGGCTGTCATGTTTGAGAACGAGAGAGAAGATAATGTGATAATAGAGATGTTTTGAATGCTAAATCTCATCATGTATGTTGTTCTGAACATAATTTTTCAACTTGTGATCTCAACTCATATTGCCAGGTCTAATTGTTCTGTGTTAAATCGCGTTTGTTCAAATGAGCTGCCGATAACCAGTCACTAGGACTGATGGGAAGCATCCTTTTTTTCTATAATTTCTCATTTGCCTTCCTCCCAGTTATTTGACTGAGGCGATGCGTGAAGGTGCACAAATACACACACGCAGACTTACACAAAGCCCACCTCAGCACATTTAGCTCCCAGTCAGATTACTTTTGATGCGGTTACAATTCTGAGATTCATACATGCTGAATTTCACTTTAGGGATCAATGAACTATGTCTCTCTCTATTTTTCTATCTGCCTGTCTATCTGTACATGCACTCCGCAGTCAGCCATGTGAAGAGCTTTGTTGTATAGGATATGAGTGCTAATTCATTTCCCTCAATGCCTCTGCTTTTGCCAGGTCGCTCAGGGGCCACTGCCTCGCGAATGGCTGTTGTGGCCCATCGATCGCCATTGCTGATCAGGGTCACTGCGGTCAGCAAATTTGTTAATTTTGCACGAGACTAGAATGTGATGTGTGTTACATTACAATTGAGGAGAACCGCAAAAGTTTGACCCCTTAACTCAAAACAAACTTTGATCTTTATGGGACGCTGTGGCAAAATAACTCATCTTAATGACCTTAATGACCATTAATTAACAGTGACTATTTACTAAGCCATGCCTAAGTAAGCAGTATAGGTAAATCTTAATTTCAGGGAATTGAGAAGAGATTTCACGTTAAATAGAGTTTATTCATTGCCTGAACAAGCACATGTCTGTCTACCCTGTGATTTTACAACCTTATTGTGCTGTTATTGGAGAGGATATGCGTGTGGTGTTTAATGCTAATTTATTGTAGATTTGATTTAAGGTCAGCTCTCCCCCTCTTTTAGTCTTTGGTCTCTTGTTTTTCAACATTTCAGCTAGAAATAGTGGCTGAAAAAAGTTGAAATACTATCTCATTCTCTCTTTCACTTATTTCTACATATATCAAGGCACTATACACTACCGTTCAGAAGTTTTATATGTATACATATATATATATATATATATATATATAGTGAAATACTATTACAACTGTATTTATTCCTGTGACTGAATTTTCAGCAGCCATTCATTTTTTTCTTTTTTTTTGTGAAAACCTCTTTTTTTCAGGATTCTTTGATAAAAGTTCAAAGGGACAGCATTTATTTATTTGTGTGTGTTTGTGTGTGTGTGTGTTTTGCTTGCGTATGATATGCACACATATCTTTGAGGTTTGTTTACACTGTTACACTACGTTTTTGGATTGTGGAAGACTGAAGCATTAGCTTGTCGCTCATTAGGCTGAATAACTTTGTGGAATATCACCTGTCATCCTCCTCCACATCAAAGATTAACAACTGTCTGCCTAAAGGCCACAGCTCAGTTTAATATAATGTCAATTTTATTGACAGTGAGAGACATAAACATTACCTTTTAATATGGACATAATTGCTTTTTTTATTAATATATGTATATTGTATCAATAATGCCTTTCATAGAATGACCACATTGGTTTTGCTGTTCAGCTTGCAGGGGTCCCATAGATCTCCATGTGGTTGGTCTGCAGGGCAGCTTTATATTTTTTAATGAACTGATAAGAAACCCAGCCAATGGTAATGACTGACTGGATGTGCATATTAATGCAATGTCAGGCATAGGAAAGTGAGGGCATCTGTAGAAATAATGCCATCTAGTGGTGAAAATCAGCCCCAGTGATATCAGACATACCACACACACCTATGTCACTCAAACATACTGGTGTCAGCATGTATGCCGGCATTTCACTGCACATGCATTATGGATGACGAACAATAATGTTTGTCTCATGAGGTCTCAGGTCATACAGTTGTGTGCTCAATTAAATGCCGATACATGCATACATAATGTGTGTTACTGTTTTCTAAGCACATAATCATTTGGAAAATACTTTCCTCATTCCATAGGAATCGCTGAATGGTCATAGAGCACAACATTTTTGCATATTACACTGTAAAAAAAACAATATGCAAAAACCTCTACCTTTATTGGTGCAACTTTGTATGATCTATCCATGAAAGGTGCAGAGTAATATGTACATTATATGTATCCTAAATGTATTGCTAGGAACCTTTAGAGGTTAAAAAGATGGCCCTTTTGTACTTACCTAGGCAAGCTGGTGTACCCCTAAATGAACAGAGAGAGAGAGAGTTCCTGCAGTAATATTACCAAATTTAGCTGTAAATTGACAAAAGATAAATTAAGCTCTAATGTCCAATGACAGAGTGCAGAAACATGGCACAATGACAATTCTGATAGAAGTTATCATAATTCTCATTAAATTAATGATCATAACTTTTATGTTAAGGAACAGAGGTCGGAAATGAGTATGTAACCAAATAATTCATCAGTCTGTTTATCTTAAAAGATCTTTAAACCCCAGAAGCTGGAATGGAAGACGGCGCAACCTTTCTGGCTCAAGAGCTCTAAATTAATATGCACACTTATTAGACAAGAATTAATGAGCCAATTTAAAATGCCAAGTCTGTTCTTGTTCATTTGATGGAGAATGAAAATGGCTGTATTCAGAAACAAATGGAATAGGAATATAGTCCTGCAGTATATGACTTTTTTTTTATATGTCAGCCACTTACTCTGATGTTATTTAAATATTGCATTCTGACTGTTGAAATATATTCAATATACAAACTAGTTAAAGGGACAGTTAATCCAAACTGAAACTTTTGTTATTATTTACCCTCATGCCCATTTTAACCCTAAATGACTTTCTTACTTTTGTGGAACATAAAACGATACGTTTTGAAGATTG
Source organism: Abramis brama (assembly GCF_963993115.1). Taxonomy (NCBI): domain Eukaryota; kingdom Metazoa; phylum Chordata; class Actinopteri; order Cypriniformes; family Leuciscidae; genus Abramis; species Abramis brama. The sequence continues at coordinate 13,279,238 of NC_139975.1, forward strand.
CTCCAGCTGTGGTCACTCTGCATATGAAGAGTTCAGATGCAAAAGCCTCTAAGTGCCATCTGAAAATTTCTTCTAGAATGGTCATTTTTATCAAGCTCGTATATTTAAGTTCAGTAATTTCACTTTAATGGCAATGAAAATGACCTATTAATTGTCATTTAAGTGAAATTACTGAACTTAAATATACGAGCTTGATAAAAATGACCATTCTAGAAGAAATTTTCAGATGGCACTTAGAGGCTTTTGCATCTGAACTCTTCATATAATCAGTCATTAGACATTTGTTTCTAAATATATTATGTTATGTTCCACAGAAATCCATCGATAGAGGTTGTGCTTGGATATACACCTTGAAAGAGACACAAGTCAGTCATTGGCACTTCCAGACCATTAAACACACCAGCTCATGCCATTCTTGTAATTTGCCATGCTTTACTGAAAAGCTGGCTGGCTACCAAAAGTGTCATTTATACAGACAAAACGCACAAAAGCACACATACGGCGGCGCTCTGGCCAACAGCTGCACTGAACAGCCACAGATGTTTTGGTGTTTTCATAATGCATCATGGGAGAAAGCATTTGGTCATAAAATATGTTCCACCTGAGAGATACGAGGAGAGAATGAGAATGGCAAAATATAGGAGCGAAAACAAAATGATGTCTTTGTGTAATTTTGTACTTTTCTAGGAAGCAAATAAGACTAAACCTATTTTAGTCGCTAAAAGACTCACAATCACCCACAGTTATTGCTGCTCCTAGATCACACACACACACACACACACACACACACATATACACAAAGTGATAATGATAAGAGACTGTTTGCAGACTTATCCTCAGGACTTGAAATGATGGAGGAAGAAGACAGGTGTATTTTTAGAGGTAGAGACGTGAATTTACACTCTCAACTCCACCGCAAGCTAATCAGAAACTCACCTCAGTAATTATGTCAATTTACCAACCTGCTTGGTGACAAGAACTCTCGAGAGTGACATGACTTTGTACGTGATGTGTGTGTTGCAGCTTGGCACGTTTTCCCAGATACAAAAAAGGCACAGCAAAAGATAGACGGAAAGGAGAAACAGAATGAATTATTCATTTAAAGCAATAAAGGTTTACTGTACAATTGAATTGCAATGCACAAAATATTGCAAAATTAGGCAGATTAGGTGTCAGTGTCTTTAGGGCTACAGCACACAAGTAAATAAGTTGCATGATTATGCATGTGTGTAATAGTGAATAAAGAGAGTGAGAGTCTCTAAGAGAGAGGGAGATGGAATGTAGTAGTTTTTTTTTCGGTTTTTTTTTTTTTTTTTCACTTTAAGCTGAAAGTCAAGGCCAATGTATGTCAAAATGAGCTTTCAGAGAAGTTGTTATTTTCTTTCTTATGCAATTCAAATAGGAGGGGCAAAACATTCTCGTTTTGTTGGAGTTTGGAAATTCTTAGCTTAAAAAATAACACATTCAATCATATCCGTCTTTAAATGTCATCACTATGCATTTAGTTTTGCATATTTTCAGCACTTATGTTACAAGTAAACCTGGTTATTGAGAAATTGGATGAAAAAGGTCAAGCTAAATTATGACTGTAAACTGTTTATCAGCTATTTATTGGGTAATTGTAACAAAAAGATCCGAGCTCGGTATTTCAACCCTGTATGAACCCA